>NC_091224.1:3520859-3557430 GCF_040958095.1 Procambarus clarkii
AACTGACAGTAACTGGTGACAACTGACAGTAACTGGTGACAACTGACAGTAACTGGTGACAACTGACAGTAACTGGTGACAACTGACTGTAACTGGTGACAACTGACTGTAACTGGGGCCTGAAATATTTCAGAGTGTGTGACTAATCCAGCTCAAAACGATCATACAATTATTTTCTTTTGGTCTGGATAGAACCATGTTGATGGTGCAACGTTTACAGGACCACATAAATAGGACTACGTCGCTAGGGGCCACATAAATAGGACTACGTCGACAGGGGCCACATTAATAGGACTACGTCGCTAGGGGCCACATAAATAGGACTACGTCGCTAGGGGCCACATAAATAGGACTACGTCGCTAGGGGCCACATTAATAGGATTACGTCGCTAGGGGCCACATAAATAGGACTACGTCGCTAGGGGCCACATAAATAGGACTACGTCGCTAGGGGCCACATAAATAGGACTACGTCGCTAGGGGCCACATAAATAGGACTACGTCGCTAGGGGCCACATAAATAGGACTACGTCGCTAGGGGCCACATTAATAGGACTACGTCGCTAGGGGCCACATAAATAGGACTACGTCGCTAGGAGCCACATAAATAGGACTACGTCGCTAGGGGCCACATAAATAGGACTACGTCGCTAGGGGCCACATATATAGGGCTACGTCGACAGGGGCCACATAAATAGGGCTACGTCGACAGGGGCCACATAAATAGGGCTACGTCGCTAGGGGCCACATATATAGGGCTACGTCGCTAGGGGCCACATATATAGGGCTACGTCGACAGGGGCCACATATATAGGGCTACGTCGACAGGGGCCACATATATAGGGCTACGTCGACAGGGGCCACATATATAGGGCTACGTCGACAGGGGCCACATATATAGGGCTACGTCGACAGGGGCCACATATATAGGGCTACGTCGACAGGGGCCACATATATAGGGCTACGTCGACAGGGGCCACATATATAGGGCTACGTCGACAGGGGCCACATATATAGGGCTACGTCGCTAGGGGCCACATATATAGGGCTACGTCGCTAGGGGCCACATATAAGACTACGTCGATAGGGGCCACATATATAGGGCTACGTCGACAGGGGCCACATATATAGGGCTACGTCGACAGGGGCCACATATATAGGGCTACGTCGACAGGGGCCACATATATAGGGCTACGTCGACAGGGGCCACATATATAGGGCTACGTCGACAGGGGCCACATATATAGGGCTACGTCGACAGGGGCCACATATATAGGGCTACGTCGACAGGGGCCACATATATAAGACTACGTCCATAGGGGCCACATATATAAGACTACGTCCATAGGGGCCACATAAGAATTAAGTAAGCTGCAAAAGGCTTTGACCCATACGAGGCAGCTCCTATTTATACCCAGCCAAACTCCCCGTCTCTCTTCTGTCACAAAGCTCTCTGTCACATTGTCTCACAGAGACACTGTTCTCTTCTGTTATGTTAGGGACTCTAATGCTCCTATTGATTTGTTGTCTTCTAATATAATCTTTCCTGCCTCTACACAGACGCCGTCTTGTTGACTGGGCTGTGATACACAACCTGCCCAACATGAACTGTAACCCTTTGTCCTGACTTTGTTGCTGTTGACTCTTCCCCTTCACAGTACATACTCTAATGTTCTCAACTTTCTAACAAACGTGACCTAACATAAGTCTACTCACCCCTCTTTTTCTCTTTCTTTCTCCTCATATTCTTACGTTCCCATTCTTGTACCCATTATTACCCCTCGTCTTAAATCCCTTTATTACAATCATCCCATCCGTACCTTTCGCCTTGCTCTTACCTCCCTTTAGGATTTTCCTCCTCCTCACCTCTCTCTCCACCTTTCTCTCTCTTGCCTTACTTAATGCCCGTGCTCAGCCCCGCTCCGTGTTACGGGCTCACTACAGCCCGTGCTACATGCACATTTCGTTCTGAATAGCTAATTCAAAACCAGCAGCAGCAGCCCCGCTCCACCACTGTTCTACCTGTTGTACAGGTTAAACTATCTCCAAGTTATTCACAGAGTAAGAAGCAAATCAAGAAGAAAATACTCCCAACTATCAAAAGTCGCCAAAGTAGCGGACTACTCGTTCAAGCCTGGCAAAAAGATATCCAGAAACATGGAGATATGCAGTAGCCATACACAGACTCAGACTTGGTTAAGGGTGCTGCTGGGAGGTAATAAACCCAATAGTTAAAGAGTGTCATATCTGTGGAACAGAAGCAGAGCCGCCACTATTGCACTATTTACTGGAATGCGAAGTAACTGAAGCCCTGCGTATCAAACTCAACATTAATTTAACGACAGCAGCTGCATTAGATGCAAAATCCATAGCGACTACAATAATTAGGAAAGCAGTTGAAGAATGGGACACGTTAGTGAACACTGATCATCTATATCTGCCACCAAGATAATGTTACTAAAACAAGACTAAAACCAGTGCGCTAATATAGAAGCGAAAAAGAAACAGGGAAAAAGGAGGAAACCCCACCTCCATTTAAAACTTTGACCCAAATATCACGGTAACAAGGTTATTGTGAATAACCGAACTCAATTACAGGCTCACTATAGCTCGTGCTACATGGACATTTCGTTCTGAATAGCTAAATCTAAAACAAGAACCCAACTTCTGTGCCAGGTAAGTCCACCACGGGCTCACCATAACCCGTGCTACTTGCAACTGTTAGTTCAGAGTAGCTGAATCTAAAATAACAACAACTTGGCTTCCATCACAATTGACTTGATAATGGTCCAGCACGGACCGGAACGTCGTCGTCTCCTCATCTTGTGATGTGAGGTTTTGTCTTCATATGCACCCAAAATCATTCATATATAGGTCTAACCTACGCTTAAAACAATGAAGAATCCTACTTCTATAATTTTACGTGGTTAATAAATAGGGTTTTGAAATGGTCAAAATATTGGCAGATGCAGTTTAATGCTGACAAATGTAAGGTTCTGAGGCTAGGTAATGATGACAGAGTTACAAGATACGAGCTAGATGGTGTTAAATATAACATAAAGTAGCTAAGCAACATTTGTTTTTCTACTACAGACGTGGCCACACACATACAATGCTAACCAGCATATATACATTTTCTTCTGTCCTCCATGGACAGGGTTAGAGATGTGTTAAACATATAGTTCAAGGGTTTATTGAACAATCTCCACAGAAGGTGATTCGGTGCTTTTAAAATGCTAAGCTAACCTACATACGTAAATACATAGATACACAGATTTACGTATGCCCTACATAAAGTGTTCGATGTGTCTTTTACATAGTGTCATTAATGTGCATTTACAAAGGTGAATTGTAATTCTGATCAGCTTCCATATATACTTTATACACATACATATACACACACACATATATATACGTACACATACATATATACATACATGTATACATACATATATACACACACACATTTGTCTCTTATACTCTGACAGGGTAAGATAGCTGATAGAGAAACTAGTGTGCAATTAAACCAACCCGTTCTCGCACTTTCTTACAGTCAATATTGACTTATTAAATAAGTGCATATGTGACATACTAATTTATTGTGAATATTTTAGTTTACCTTGAAAAGCTTCATAGAAAACACCAACCTTACCTAACCTTCTTAGTTTGTTAAGATAAGCATCTTATTGCTTCGTAATTACAATTATTACTTAACCTATACCTATAATAGGTTAAGTAATAATTGTAATTACGAAGCAATAAGATGCTTATCTTAACATAATAAGAAGGTTAGATAAGGTCGGTGTTTTCTATGAAGCTTTTCAAGGTAAATTAAAATACTCACAATAAATTAATATGTCACATATGCACTTATTTAATAAGTCAATATTGACTATACGAAAGTGCGAGAACGGGTTGAATTAAGCACTTAATCACTGAAGGTGATGAAGGTGCTTTCACAAGCTCAGGTTATATAGTTACATCACATACATTGTATAATTGATACATTACATGGTTAAACTTGGGTACAAGTCCAATATATCATTAAGTGTTCCAGTACTCATATAGTAATTACAGAGTTCAGCATACCTTACCCAGGAGGGCGAAAGTCAGTCAATATGGGACATTCTACAATATAATGTTCAAGAGAGTGCATGTTTTCTCTTTCACAAGGTTGACACATTGTGCACTCGACATTTGGGTTTTGAGAAAGCTGCCAGATACGTCTATATCCCAGGCGTATTCTGGCCACTATAACATCACATTGCCGGGTTCTTGTTCTATTAGTCCCATATGTGAATGTCTCCTCACGATATCTATCATAATATTTAATGCTACAACTTTCCAGTCTTTGTGAATTTATTAGGTCTGTGAGATCTTCATTAGATATTTGTTCAAGTATTCTCTTTGTCACTGCTAATGAAACACCCATATCAATTTCTACCACTGGTTTTCTGCAGGCTGTCTATGCAAGCATATCAACAGTGTCATGCCTTGAGATGCCAACATGTGATGGTATCCATAGGAATTTAATTTCAAATCTGTTTTCTTTAGCAGCTAAAACATTCATTCGAATATCACTAACTATTTTCTGGGTGTCACTACTATGTGCGTTCAATGCCAGGAGTGCACTCTGCGAGTCACAGTATATAAGTCCACTGCCTTTGTCTTTTAAAAATTCAGTGGCAAGGTATATGCCTGCAAGTTCGGTTTGAGTTGTACTTGCCCAGTCATTGACGCGCTTCATTGCTGTATGTACGAGAGAAGATTGTTCAAATATATTGCATGCACATCCGGTTCATCGTCCACCTTCTTCTACAGAGCCGTCGGTATAGCACTGATACACATCGTTACCCATACTCTGAGTACTCTCAGTGATGCTGCACAGTGTTAACTGTTTTAATAATGTAGAGTGCACACTATCTTTCTTGGGCGCATTTAGAAAATCAACTGATAGATCCCAGTTATCCCATGGAGTAATTGGTTGATTAATCATTAATTGAGTTGGGTACATATTTAATATTTTCATGGAGTTGGCTACCTTGTAGAACCAAAATACATAATCAGATTTCGTTCTTCTTCTATAGACCTCAGGTGAGTGCAGCATATTAGAAAAGCTTGAAACTTCATGTGTTGTCTAGATTTACTCAATGCCTTCACGCCGAAAACTGTGCTAATAGACAAAATTCTCTCACTTATGGTAGGTAATTTTAACTGCTCTCATATTAACTATTCTCGTGGAATTTGGAGCCCCCAGGATGAGACGCATAGCTTCATTTTGCAAGGTTTCAAGATATTTCAGCTCTGTCAGTATACAGTGTGAGATGTAGAGCATTGTAGTCAATCACAGAGCGTATAAATGATACATAAAACATTCTAGCAAGTCTCACGTTGATTCCATGATTGACACCAACAAGGACCCGCAAGGGCTTAAATTTTGGTTGTGGGAGATTCCGAGGTGAGGTATTTGGATAGAGCCTTTTGTGCCAGAGACAGGAGGGAACAGGTTAAGAGTTTGCTATCCGGAAGCAAGAATTGGTGATATTGTTAACATGAATTATATTATGGCTGGAAATGGGAACAAACACATTATTTGTATCAGTGCCGGTGGAAATGATGTTGGACGAGTTAGGGGTGAGGCACTGATACAGAGGTTTAAGACAGCCATAGAATTAGGAGCAAGGGAGGATTCCCAGTCATATGTGGCATTCTTCCAAGAAAGGGAGTTGGAAATAAATGGTTGTCGAGGGCACTTGGTGTCGCTTGCCGACTGGACAAATATTGTAATATTATTCACGGGGAAACACTTATATGGAAACATGGAAATTGCAACATGGAAAAATTGAAACATGGAAAAAATATGGAAATTGTTTAACGCCCTCCCAGCGAGTATAAGAAATATTGCCGGAACAACCGTGGACATCTTCAAGAGGAAACTTGATTGTTTCCTCCAAGGAGTACTGGACCAACCAGGCTGTGGTGGGTATGTGGGCCTGCGGGGGCCTACGGGGGCCTGCGGGGGCCTGCGGGCCACTCCAAGCAACAGCCTAGTGAACCAAACTCTCACAAGTCGAGCCTGGCCTCGGGCCGGGCTTGGAGAGTTCTTCAACTCCCAGAACCCCATCAACCAGGTATGGAAGGAATGACATGTATGCTCGAGATGTGGTGCATTTATGTAGGGCTGGGGTAATTGCTGTTGCCAACTCTCTAGAACCTATGGTTGGAGGGATTTATTTGGATTTAAACTGTTAGTAGATAGTGATATGGGAATTGATATGGAGAAGGGAGGCAATAAATGTACGTGTTAATGGAAAATTAAATGTTGCAAAATAAACCGGGAAAGAGCAGGGCCTCAAAATAGCAGTACACTTAAGGTATATTACATAATCAGTAGGAGTCTAAGAAACAAACTAAACGATTTAAATGCTCTTGTCTGCACAGAAACAATATATATTATTGCACTTGCCGAAACATGGATTAATGTAGAAAACAGAGAACCATTAGCTGAATATCAAATAAATGAATTTAAACTGCTTTACACAGATATATTAGACGAGGAGGGAGAGTAGCCATACATGTTAGGGAAAATTTGAAATGTTGTCTCAAAGTGGGAATCAAAACAAAACGTTAGAATTAAACGAAAAAGCTAAAAATCTTACAATAGGAGTTATATACAGACCACCAAACTTAGACAGGATGGAAGCAAAACAGCTATGGGATGAAATATCTAGAGCATCTAGGTGAAACAGTATTTGTGTCATGGGTGACTTTAATTTTAGTGGAATAAACTGGATTAACAGAACAGGGAATAACGAAACAGAAGATTTTCTAGAATTAAATTGACGATGGCTTCCTTAAGCAACACATTAGGGAACCAATGCAGGAAAATAATATTTTAAACTTAGCGTTAACTAACAGGGAAACTCAAATTAATGCCATCTAAGTAGGGAGTGAGCTAGGAAACAGTGATCACAAAGAAATCAGATTTAGTATAGATTGGAATAGATCTGTAGGAGAAAATTCTGTTAGAGTGCCAGATTCCTGAAAAGCTGATTTTAATGGCCTAAGAAATTTTTGGGGGTGAAAATAAGATTGGAAAGTCCTGGACATGGGAGGTGGGCCGGTCTTGGAGCGAGACGTGAACCCAGCGATGGGTGATATAAAAAGGTATTTCGATGTGGATTCAAAATATAACTTATTTAAAAATATTCTAAGCAAAGTACAGGATCATAGTATGCCATACAAATTGAATATATCGAATATAATGACCCGAAATGGATAACAAAGGACTTGAAGAATCGTATAGGTAGAAAGAGAGCTTGGTACAAATGTTTTAAGAATGGGGAAGTCAGATTAGAACAAGAATTCGTCCAACTGGTTAGAAATGATAAAAAAAAAAAGATATAAGGAGGGCAGAAAAAACTATGAAGTTCGCATAGCAGGGCAAGCAAAGTCAAATCCTAAAGGGTTTTTCAGTTATATAAAGGATAGGTCCATTAAAAACTGAGACAGGTTAGATAACTGATAATGACAAAGAGATGAGTAGTAATTGTAATATATATTTTATTTCTGTATTTACTAAAGAGGAAGTTAACATTATGCCTTCAGCCGAACAAGTGGGTGGGGGCGAGGACAGGTTGACTAGTATAGCAGTTACCAGGGAGGATGTTATAAAACAAATAGTGAAACTCAAGCCACACAAATCCCCAGGGCCGGACGAAGTGTTTGCCAGGGTGCTTAAAGAATGCAAAGAGGAGCTTTGCGAGCCGTTGTCTACCAAATTTAATAAATCATTAGAGAGAGAGAGAGAGAGAGAGAGAGAGGGAGAGAGCGAGAGAGAGCCAGAGTCGTGGAAGGTTGCTAATGTGGTACAAATTTTCAAGGGGAGATAGAACACTTGCTTCAAACTATCGTCCAATTAGCTTAACGTCTATCGTGGGTAAGTTGCTTGAATCTATAATTGCAAATACCATTCATCTTCATCTTAAAAAACATAAATTAATAAATGATTCACAACAAGGTTTTACAAATGGCTGTTCATGTTTAACCAATTTGCTACCATTTTACTCCAGCAAAGTTGAAGGCAGTTGATAGTGGTAAGGTTTGTGATGTAAGTGCAATAATATATATTGTTTCTGTACAGACAAGAGCATTTAAATCGTTTATTTTGTTTCTTAGACTCCTACTGTTAGTGTAATATACCCCAAGTGTGTTGTTATTTTGAGGTTCTTCTCTTTCCCTGATCATTTTGCCAATTTGTTTCCCCCCCAAACACATACTTTTATTGCCTTCTTCCTCCATAGCAATTCCCATACCACTATCTACTAACAGTTTAAACCCAAACAAACCCCTCCCACCACAGGTTCCAACGAGTTCGCAACAGCAACAACCCCAGTTGTGATGTGTGTCTATGTATGTACTAACACGTTGTACTGAACGGGGTGAGAATAGCTTGAGCTACCTCATCCCTTTGTGTGTATTTTACCTCAATAAACTTATTTCAATTTCAATTCAATTTCAACAACCCCAGCCCTCGATAGATGCACCCATCCCGAGCATACATGTCATTCCTTCCCCCTAGAAGTGTTCACAGTTATCAGTGAATGATATTGCATTTGATTTACAATATGTGTCCAGTCGGCAATTGACACCAAGTGCCCTCGACAACCATTCATTTCCAACTGCCTGTCTTGGACGAATGTCACATATGACCGGGATTCCTCCCTTGCTCCTAACTAATTCTATGGCTGTCTTAAACCTCCGTATCAGTGCCTCACTCATAACTCGTCCAACATCAGTTCCACCGGTACTGATACAAATAATGGGTTTGTTCCCATTTCCAGCCCAATGGGAAATGGGCTGGGAACATTTATGACTCAAGCAAGTCCAGCCTTCGCCATTGGAGCACTGAGGAACTTCTTCAAATTGTTAAGTTGGTGATGGTGACTGAAAGTTGGTAATGGTGACTGATAGTTGGTAATGGTGACTGATAGTTGATAATGGTGACTGATAGTTGGTAATGGTGACTGGAAGCTGGTAATGGTGACTGATAGTTGGTGATAGTGACTGAAAGTTGGTAATGGTGACTGATAGTTGATAATGGTGACTGATAGTTGGTAATGGTGACTGGAAGCTGGTAATGGTGACTGATAGTTGGTGATAGTGACTGAAAGTTGGTAATGGTGACTGATAGTTGGTAATGGTGACTGGAAGCTGGTAATGGTGACTGATAGTTGGTGATGGTGACTGATAGTTGGTAATGGTGACTGGAAGTTGGTAATGGTGACTGGAAGTTGGTAATGGTGACTGATAGTTGGTAATGGTGACTGATAGTTGGTAATGGTGACTGGAAGTTGGTAATGGTGACTGATAGTTGGTAATGGTGACTGATAGTTGGTAATGGTGACTGATAGTTGGTAATGGTGACTGATAGTTGGTAATGGTGACTGATAGTTGGTAATGGTGACTGATAGTGGGTAATGGTGACTGATAGTGGGTAATGGTGACTGATAGTGGGTAATGGTGACTGATAGTGGGTAATGGTGACTGATAGTGGGTAATGGTGACTGAAAGTTGGTAATGGTGACTGGAAGTTGGTAATGGTGACTGATAGTAATGGTGACTGATAGTGGGTAATGGTGACTGATAGTTGGTAATGGTGACTGATAGTAATAGTGACTGATAGTGGGTAATGGTGACTGATAGTGGGTAATGGTGACTGATAGTGGGTAATGGTGACTGATAGTGGGTAATGGTGACTGATAGTGGGTAATGGTGACTGATAGTTGGTAATGGTGACTGATAGTGGGTAATGGTGACTGATAGTGGGTAATGGTGACTGATGGTGATGGTGACTGGAAGTTGGTGATGGTGACTGAGTGTGAAGGACCTGCCATAATAAAGGTCCAGGAACCGGTCACGTGAGGCCGGGAGTGTCCTGAAGGAAGGTCAACAGTAGTAAGCCAAACTCTAAACTATTTACTTATGAAGAGTGTGAGATGGTCTGCCTCTTGGTGGTGACAAGTTGGTAAGGGAAGGAATGTGGGGAGGGTGTGAGATGGTCTGCCTCTTGGTGGTGACAAGTTGGTAAGGGAAGGAATGTGGGGAGGGGGGGGGTGAGGGTTTGGGGTTGGATGGGGTAGGAGGGGGGGAGGGGGCTAAGGATGGGCAGGAGGTTTAAGGGGGAGGGGGGGGAGGAGGTGTCTGATAACCATATTTTATTACAGAGTACAAACGAGCTTATCAACACCACCATATTTGCACCTAACACCTTCACTACGGTGTGTTGACTACAGACAGAACCTCTCACACAGGTGTCGCGAGAGCAAGAGTAGAAACCTGTAGCTAGTAATATTGCACCTAGTTGTGTACGATTGCACTAAGGGGGTCTGACGGCTGAGTGCACAGTGGTCGGTATTCGTAGTCCTAAGGTTCGGGCTCGATCCCCGGCGGACGCGGAAACAAATGGGCAATTTCTTTCACCCTGACGCCCCTGTTCACCTAACAGACAATAGGTACCTGGGAGTTGCAGTCCCCCCCCCCCCCAGAACAGCTGCTATGGGCTGCTTCCTGAGGGTGTGTAACAAAAAGGAGGCCTGGTCGAGGACCGGCCCATGGGGCCGCTGAGCCCCGAAATCATCTCCAGATAACCTGAAGGGGTAACTTACAGTAGACACAATGATCACTACTGCTCAAGCGAGCAGTATAGATCTTGTCATTCACGGTTGCCGTAGAAGAGGTATTAGGGAAGGTGTTTATTGGTCATCAATATGTTATACTAGCAGGTAAGGTTACTTTAGTAAGAGAGAGCTGAGGCGCGGGCAACAGCAGAGTATTACATGCAGTCTCCAGGTATATGTAAACATAATGAAGGTAACTGCTGAAGACCTATTGGCCCATACGAGGCAGCTCCTATTTACATCCACCCAATCTCATTCATATGTATGTCTAACCTACGCTTGAAACAATCAAGGGTTCCAATCATGTTTTTTTTATTGTATGTTTACGTATGAACAAAAATGATTATCGTGACTCAAAATGAAGAGTCACAAGAACACTAATCAGAGTGTAAACACATTAGTTCCATTACAAGACGAGTGGAGTTCATTAAGAACTCAACATGTTCATGAAGAACGTCTTCAATACATAACACTCAACTGACACTTCTAAATTTTAAGAACAGTGGAAATTCTGATCACTTATATGGGAATAATATATATATATATATATATATATATATATATATATATATATATATATATATATATATATATATATATATATATATATGCACAAAATACATGAATGTATGTATATAGCTGACGTATATGGGTCAGTAATTAAGCGTGCATGCAACTAATTAGGCGTGTGTACAACGTCACTTTTCGCTGGTATGTGTTACACGAGGCCAATTATTGTCGTACTTGAAAGTGGAAGCGGCTGACGAAAGTGACGTACAGCCCCGTTTTCTGTCTTAAATCCTCTGGCAGGTTAGGAGAGGACACTTTAAATTGAGCGTTGTCTTGACGTTGGGAAACCTTTGGAGGATTATTCACTGTCAATATATAACTGGAGAGGTGTTCCACAATGGTGTAATAACCCGCCCAACACCTGACCTTCCTCCACAGTGTTTACCAGCCGGCGCGCCGCCATAATCTGACACAAGCCGCCCAACACCTGACCTTCCTCCACAGTGTTTACCAGCCGGCGCGCCGCCATAATCTGACACAAGCCGCCCAACACCTGACCTTCCTCCACAGTGTTTACCAGCCGGCGCGCCGCCATAATCTGACACAAGCCGCCCAATACCTGACCTTCCTCCACAGTGTTTACCAGCCGGCGCGCCGCCATAATCTGACACAAGCCGCCCAACACCTGACCTTCCTCCACAGTGTTTACCAGCCGGCGCGCCGCCATAATCTGACACAAGCCGCCCAACACCTGACCTTCCTCCACAGTGTTTACCAGCCGGCGCGCCGCCATAATCTGACACAAGCCGCCCAACACCTGACCTTCCTCCACAGTGTTTACCAGCCGGCGCGCCGCCATAATCTGACACAAGCCGCCCAACACCTGTCCTTCCTCCACAGTGTTTACCAGCCGGCGCGCCGCCATAATCTGACACAAGCCGCCCAACACCTGACCTTCCTCCACAGTGTTTACCAGCCGGCGCGCCGCCATAATCTGACACAAGCCGCCCAACACCTGTCCTTCCTCCACAGTGTTTACCAGCCGGCGCGCCGCCATAATCTGACACAAGCCGCCCAACACCTGACCTTCCTCCACAGTGTTTACCAGCCGGTGCGCCGCCATAATCTGACACAAGCCGCCCAACACCTGACCTTCCTCCACAGTGTTTACCAGCCGGCGCGCCGCCATAATCTGACACAAGCCGCCCAACACCTGACCTTCCTCCACAGTGTTTACCAGCCGGTGCGCCGCCATAATCTGACACAAGCCGCCCAACACCTGACCTTCCTCCACAGTGTTTACCAGCCGGGCGCGCCGCCATAATCTGACACAAGCCGCCCAACACCTGACCTTCCTCCACAGTGTTTACCAGCCGGTGCGCCATAATCTGACACAAGCCGCCCAACACCTGACCTTCCTCCACAGTGTTTACCAGCCGGCGCGCCGCCATAATCTGACACAAGCCGCCCAACACCTGACCTTCCTCCACAGTGTTTACCAGCCGGTGCGCCGCCATAATCTGACACAAGCCGCCCAACACCTGACCTTCCTCCACAGTGTTTACCAGCCGGCGCGCCGCCATAATCTGACACAAGCCGCCCAACACCTGACCTTCCTCCACAGTGTTTACCAGCCGGCGCGCCGCCATAATCTGACACACGGTAACACACAAGAAGCCACACAAAATTTAAGAAAAAAAAAAAAAAAAAAAAGGTTGCCGAGGTAAATCTTAGAAGTTGTGTGGACTTATTTCTCCCCTCTAAAAGGCCACCAATGGTGGCAACACTGAGTGTCAGTCTCCTGGCCTGTTGTTGATCTGATCAAATATTCACTTGGTTGAACTTGCGGGGGTTGAGCTCTGGCTCTTTGGTCCCGCCTCTCAACTGTCAATCAACTGGTGAACAGATTCCTGAGCCTATTGGGCTCTATCATATCTACACATGAACCTGTGTATGGAGTCAGCCTCCACCACATTACTGCCTAGTGCATTCCACCTGTTAACTACTCTGATACTGAAAAAGTTCTTTCTAACGTCTCTGTGGCTCATTTGGGTACTCAGCTTCCACCTGTGTCCCCTTGTTCGTGTTCCACCCGTGTTGAATAGTCCAGCCTTGTCCACCCTGTTAACTCCCCTGAGAGTTTTGTATGTAGTGATCATATCTCCCGAAGCTCTCCTGTGTTCCAGTGACGTGAAGTAGTGACGTCACTGGACGTCACCAGTAGTGAAGAAATAGTTAAAAAACCACGTGTTCACACACCCCAGTGTTCACACACCGTGTTCACACACCCCGTGTTCACACACCCCGTGTTCACACACCCCGTGTTCACACACCCCGTGTTCACACACCCCGTGTTCACACACCCCAGTGTTCACACACCCCAGTGTTCACACACCCCGTGTTCACACACCCCAGTGTTCACACACCCCAGTGTTCACACACCCCGTGTTCACACACCCCGTGTTCACACACCCCAGTGTTCACACACCCCAGTGTTCACACACCCCGTGTTCACACACCCCAGTGTTCACACACCCAGTGTTCACACACCCCAGTGTTCACACCCCCCAGTGTTCACACACCCCGTGTTCACACCCCCCAGTGTTCACACACCCAGTGTTCACACACCCAGTGTTCACACCCCCCAGTGTTCACACCCCCCAGTGTTCACACACCCAGTGTTCACACACCCAGTGTTCACACACCCCAGTGTTCACACACCCAGTGTTCACACCCCCCAGTGTTCACACACCCCGTGTTCACACACCCAGTGTTCACACACCCAGTGTTCACACACCCCAGTGTTCACACACCCAGTGTTCACACACCCAGTGTTCACACACCCAGTGTTCACACACCCAGTGTTCACACACCCAGTGTTCACACCCCCCAGTGTTCACACACCCAGTGTTCACACCCCCCAGTGTTCACACACCCAGTGTTCACACACCCAGTGTTCACACACCCCAGTGTTCACACCCCCCAGTGTTCACACACCCAGTGTTCACACCCCCAGTGTTCACACACCCCAGTGTTCACACACCCCAGTGTTCACACACCCCAGTGTTCACACACCCCGTGTTCACACACCCCGTGTTCACACACCCCGTGTTCACACACCCCAGTGTTCACACACCCCAGTGTTCACACACCCCAGTGTTCACACACCCCAGTGTTCACACACCCCAGTGTTCACACACCCAGTGTTCACACACCCCAGTGTTCACACCCCCCAGTGTTCACACACCCCGTGTTCACACACCCCAGTGTTCACACACCCCAGTGTTCACACACCCCAGTGTTCACACACCCCGTGTTCACACACCCCGTGTTCACACACCCCGTGTTCACACACCCCGTGTTCACACACCCAGTGTTCACACACCCCAGTGTTCACACACCCCGTGTTCACACACCCCGTGTTCACACACCCCAGTGTTCACACACCCAGTGTTCACACACCCCGTGTTCACACACCCAGTGTTCACACACCCCGTGTTCACACACCCCAGTGTTCACACACCCCGTGTTCACACACCCCGTGTTCACACACACCGTGTTCACACACCCCAGTGTTCACACACCCCAGTGTTCACACACCCCGTGTTCACATACACCCCGTGTTCACACACCCCGTGTTCACACACCCCGTGTTCAAACACCCCGTGTTCACACACCCCGTGTTCACACACCCCGTGTTCACACACCCCGTGTTCACACACCCCAGTGTTCACACACACCCCAGTGTTCACACACACCCCAGTGTTCACACACCCCGTGTTCACACCCCCCAGTGTTCACACACCCCAGTGTTCACACACCCCAGTGTTCACACACCCCAGTGTTCACACACCCCAGTGTTCACACACCCCGTGTTCACACACCCCGTGTTCACACACCCCGTGTTCACACACCCCGTGTTCAAACACCCCGTGTTCACACACCCCGTGTTCACACACCCCGTGTTCACACACCCCAGTGTTCACACACCCAGTGTTCACACACCCCAGTGTTCACACACCCCAGTGTTCACACACCCCAGTGTTCACACACACCCAGTGTTCACACACCCAGTGTTCACACACCCCAGTGTTCACACACACCCAGTGTTCACACACACCGTGTTCACACACCCCGTGTTCACACACACCCAGTGTTCACACACCCAGTGTTCACACACACCCCGTGTTCACATACCCCGTGTTCACACACCCTGTGTTCAAACACCTCGTGTTCACACACCCCGTGTTCAAACACCTCGTGTTCAAACACCCCGTGTTCACACACACTCCGTGTTCACACACACCCCGTGTTCACACACACCCCGTGTTCAAACACCAGCAAACATCAAAGTGGTATTCCATGTAAGTTTATGCATTAATGTATTTTTTGTATTGCCATTGTATTACGTTCATTTTGTTATTAAACTAATGAACCTTCAAACAAAATGCTACTAATGTCCTTGAGAATGTTAGCGCCAAGTTCAGTGTGTCGTGATCAGTTGACAGTGATTGAAGGTGTTTATTCTGCCATATAATAAGACTAACCTAACACCTGTTCCTTTGTTCTAACAACATTCAACCAACATCTGCCTCTCATTGATTAGTGAGACACAACACCTGTGCTTCAACGTCCCAATAAGACTCATTAAACACCTGTTAATGTGCGTCAGAACAAAGCTCATATAACATATATTCTTGTTGTCATAAAGAGAGTTAAGGTAACACGTGTTGGTGTCACAACCCCGCCGGTCCTGGTGTAGTGACCACCACCACCATACTGTATATACCCACAACCCCGCCAGTCCTGGTGTAGTGACCACCACCACCACCACCATACTGTATATACCCACAAACAACACAATTAGAAACTAGAAATCTGAACTATTGAGTTGGACAAACTGGAAAACTGTTTTCTACTTGTGTTGCTTTGACTCATTAAACGAGCCTAACCTCCCTAGGCCTAATACACGATATCTGAGGCCTAATATAGTACACATGTGTGCTATACTAGGCCTAGCAATATTTGTGTCGAGCTTCATTTATTTTAATATAATTTTTAACTAGTCAGTATACTACTATCTAAAAGCTAAGTACGTACGAATTCGTGACTACTGACGATAGTCACAATAGGTACTATCTAAACAAGAGGACGGGTTGTATAGTAAGAATTCCCCAACACCTGCTGCTTAACGCAGGTCGTTCTCACCAACAAAGGCCAATTGCTCGTTAATCCAGCCGCCAAGCCCCGTGTTCGGGAATGTAAAAACGGTTTACACACGACTCACAACTGATGACGTTCGAACAGCACTTCGCTGACGATCTCAGTTCCACCAGGGACCACCGCTGCCCCTTGCGTCACCAGGGAGCACCCTGCCCCTTGCGTCACTAGGGACTACCCCTGCCCCTTGCGTCACCAGGGACCACCGCTGCCCCTTGCGTCACCAGGGACCACCGCTGCCCCTTGCGTCACCAGGGACCACCGCTGCCCCTTGCGTCACCAGGGAGCACCCTGCCCCTTGCGTCACTAGGGACTACCCCTGCCCCTTGCGTCACCAGGGACCACCGCTGCCCCTTTCATCACCAAGGAACACCCCTGCCCCTTGCGTAACCAGGGAACACCCCTGCCCCTTGCGTAACCAGGGAACACCCCTGCCCCTTGTGTCACCAGGGAGCACCCTGCCCCTTGCGTCACCAGGGACTAACCCTGCCCCTTGCGTCACCAGGGACCACCGCTGTCCCTTTCATCACCAGGGACCACCCCTGCCCCTTGCGTAACCAGGGAACACCCCTGCCCCTTGCGTAACCAGGGAACACCCGTGCCCCTTGCGTCACCAGGGAGCACCCTGCCCCTTGCGTCACCAGGGACTACCCCTGCCCCTTGCGTCACCAGGGACCACCGCTGCTCCTTTCATCACCAGGGAACACCCCTGCCCCTTGCGTCACCAGGGAACACCCCTGCCCCTTGCGTCACCAGGGAACACCCCTGCCCCTTGCGTCACCAGGGACCACCCCTGCCCCTTGCGTCACCAGGGAACACCCCTGCCCCTTGCGTCACCAAGGACCATCCCTGCCCCTTGCGTCACCAGGGACCACCCGTGCCTCTTGCGTCAGCAGGGAGCACCCCTACCCCTTGCGTCACCAGGCACCACCTCTGCCCCTTGCGTCGTCAGGGACCACCCCTTCCCCTTGCGTCACCAGGGACCACCTCTGCCCCTTGCGTCGTCAGGGACCACTCCTGCCCCTTGCGTCACCAGGGACCACCCCTGCCCCTTGCGTCACCAGGGACCATCCCTGCCCCTTGCGTCGCCTCTCCTGAGCGTCAGCGTCCTTACCTCTCCTGAGCGTCAGCGTCCTTACCTCTCCTGAGCGTCAGCGACCTTACCTCTCCTGAGCGTCAGCGTCCTTACCTCTCCTGAGCGACAGCGTCCTTACCTCTCCTGAGCGCCAGCGTCCTTACCTCTCCTGAGCGTCAGCGTCCTTACCTCTCCTGAGCGTCAGCGACCTTACCTCTCCTGAGCGTCAGCGACCTTACCTCTCCTGAGCGCCAGCGTCCTTACCTCTCCTGAGGAAAGGACGCTGACGTTAGGAGAGGTAAGGTAATTTCCAGTAAGTTATTCAGAAATTTCAAGAAATTTCCAGTAAGATATTCAATCACTGAATGAATAATGTTAATATTTGTAAATTTGTAAATTTGTGTTTATAATTAACAAAACTCTTGTAATTGACAAACAGATGTACTTTTGTATTTGTCATACACTTCAAACGAATTAAAAGTAATTTGTATTTAAACAAGGAAAAGGTAATATTTACATTTCACGGATAATTATAATTCCTGAACAATCCTTTCTCTCTGTGGGCATACCACTGTGGACATGCCACTGTGGGCATGCCACTGTGGACATGCCATTTGTGGGCATGTCACTGTGGGCATGCCACTGTGGGCATGTCACTGTGGGCATGTCACTGTGGGCATGCCACTGTGGACATGCCATTTGTGGGCATACCACTGTGGACATGCCATTTGTGGGCATACCACTGTGGACATGCCATTTGTGGGCATGCCACTGTGGACATGCCATTTGTGGGCATGTCACTGTGGGCATGCCACTGTGGGCATGCCACTGTGGGCATGTCACTGTGGGCATGCCACTGCGGGCATGCCACTGCGGGCATGCCACTGTGGACATGCCACTGTGGATATGCCACTGTGGACATGCCACTGTGGATATACCACTGCGGGCATGCCACTGCGGGCATGCCACTGTGGACATGCCACTGCGGGCATACCACTGTGGATATGCCACTGCGGGCATGCCACTGCGGGCATGCCACTGTGGACATGCCACTGTGGACATGCCACTGCGGGCATGCCACTGCGGGCATGCCACTGCGGGCATGCCACTGTGGACATGCCACTGCGGGCATACTACTGCGGGCATGCCACTGTGGACATGCCACTGCGGGCATGCCACTGTGGACATGCCACTGCGGGCATGCCACTCTGGACATGCCACTGCGGGCATACCACTGCGGGCATGCCACTGTGGACATGCCACTGCGGGCATGCCACTGTGGACATGCCACTGCGGGCATACCACTGCGGGCATGCCACTGCGGGCATGCCACTGCGGGCATGCCACTGTGGACATGCCACTGCGGGCATGCCACTGTGGATATGCCACTGCGGGCATGCCACTGCGGGCATGCCACTGTGGACATGCCACTGCGGGCATGCCACTGCGGGCATGCCACTGCGGGCATGCCACTGCGGGCATGCCACTGTGGACATGCCACTGTGGACATGCCACTGCGGGCATACCACTGCGGGCATGCCACTGTGGACATGCCACTGCGGGCATGCCACTGTGGACATGCCACTGTGGGCATGCCACTGTGGACATGCCACTGCGGGCATGCCACTGCGGGCATGCCACTGTGGACATGCCACTGCGGGCATGCCACTGTGGACATGCCACTGCGGGCATGCCACTGTGGACATGCCACTGCGGGCATACCACTGTGGGCATGCCACTGTGGCACACTGTCATCTACCTCTTCACAAGAGCTAACCATTAAGAGGTCTGGTGAAGGTCAAAGTATGGAGAGTGGTAAGAACCATAAGAACATTCCTCACTTCGTACTTCCATAATAACAGCAACACCCGAGGCAATACCTGTAACACTCTCAAGGTAACAGCAACACCCGAGGCAATACCTGTAACACCCTCAAGGTAACAGCAACACCCGAGGCAATACCTGTAACACTCTCAAGGTCTTGGAGTGTGTGTAATATTTCACCGAGCGTTCTCCCTCACGCCGGATGAAATATAACATAAAATAATGATCAATGATCAAGCCCTGGAGGCTGTGTGAGACACGGCCAGTCTCCCTCACACTCACACAACCACCAGTCTCCCTCACACTCACACAACCACCAGTCTCCCTCACACTCACACAACCACCAGTCTCCCTCACACTCACACAACCACCAGTCTCCCTCACACTCACACAACCACCAGTCTCCCTCACACTCACACAACCACCAGTCTCCCTCACACTCACATAACCACCAGTCTCCCTCACACTCACACAACCACCAGTCTCCCTCACACTGACACAACCACCAGTCTCCCTCACACTGACACAACCAGGACAACACTCCAACATTTTGAGTGGGTGAGAGTACGAGTCAACTGCAGGAGGTTACCTCACCTGCCGGCGGGGATTTCTTCACAAGGAAATTTTCCATTAGAACAGCCGTCGAGGGACGTCGAGAGGTGAGTGACGGAGAAACCAAGAATGTACCACAGAAGGATTAATTATAGAACAAGAAATGAGGCTGGGGAAGATCTTGAAGATTAGTGGGACTTGTTGGAGATATATCATTACTCGCTCACGTTGGACTCATACAGAAAAAGGAACTTAGAGTATATGCTAATATTTCTTTGAAGGCGATGATGTTTGACTATAGAGCACCTGTACAATATATTGTCTTCCTGTTAGACCAGCGTAACTGACATTCCTATATAAGCAGCAAATACGAAGAGGAACAATGTGGTACAGAAATTAAGAAGAAGTAAGAATTATTATATAACTATTAAATTGTTCAAAACATAGGTCAAGTTTGTAATAACATGAATATAGCCCAAGTCTGTAAGTGAGTAACCCTCTCTAAAGTATAAAGTAATAAAAGAAGCTCTCAGCTTGAATTACACAAGTACCAACTTTGTCTCCTATCTTGAGCACTTAAGGTGGACGGTAGAGCGACTGTCTCGCTTCATGCAGGTCAGCGTTCAATCTCCGACAGTCCTAGTGGTTGGGCACCGTTCTTTACCCCCCCCCCCTCGTTCCATCCAAAATCCTTAGTATGACCCCCTTCCCAGTGCTATATAGTCGGAATGGCTTAGCGCTTTCTCCTGATAGCTCCCTTCCCTTCCTATCTGGAGTACTTCGGGTATGGTTAAGACCGGTACCAAGACGTAAGCTTGTATGGGCGTCACTTACGCCCACGTCACACTTACCCATACGCCTTGTAACGTGGGTGTGAGTCTGGGTGTCGCAAACTTCCAGCATAGCTAGTTACGATGACCAAACCCAACATCAGAAGATGAAGAAATGTCGTCGTCTCCTTATCTTGTGATGTATGGTTTGGTCATCATATCTTCAGCGTTGTTATTGTGACTCATCGTCTGTATCTGGCTACCTACAGTAACATTTCCAAGTTCCATGTAGGTTCAAAGGGTTGTAGAGATAAGCGCCCACAGCCTGTAAAGTGCCTCTGATGGCGTGAATCTCAAAGAGCTTCTGACAACTAAGTCCAACTCCTGGCCTGCACGTGTGGCTTAGCCTCTAGGCCCGGCGAAACTGCTTCTACCAAAAAGAAGGGGCGAAGGCGGGCCTTAAAGCCAGTTGCTTCAGGCAGATGGGACTCGTTAGCCAGGGAAGGCAGCTCATCTAGGGGAAGGAAAACCCCGAATTCAAACCTCTGCTGTCTTGCAGCTTAACCCACTCATGGGGAAGGCTTTGGAAGTCAACCCTAAGGAAAAATCAGGAGTCAGAGTCCCTAAGGCAGTTTGCAGCTGTTTACAGCTACATTCTAGAAACTCCTGCGACAACACTGGTGCCAAGCGTATTGGCGCCCCCCCCCCCCCCTTCCCTTGGATCACGTCGGTGGCGTGGAGAGGGTGGATCTACTGCATGGGCAACAGCTGGTTCTTCATAATTACTGCCCAGGCCTGTGCCCTGGAGAGGACACTCCAGCATCGCTATAGCGATGGCTCCACATGGCAAGCGACAGTTACCGGTGATAAGGCTACTGCTCAATTGGCGTAGAGTGAGGCACCAGGGGTTGCTTCCGTCGGTGGGAGAAATGATCCGATTTCATAGGACAACTACCGCCTGCCTCAAGCTGGGCAGCCCCCGGCCAATAAGGTGCTGTCCCGTCATGGTCCGCTTGCTCCACTGGGTGCATGGGGCTCAGGCCACAATCCAATAAGCAGATCGTCAACCATGCACCAGGCAAAAGAAAATAAACACAGAGCCACCCAGCTCTCAAACTGGGCACGTGGAATGTAAGGACCATGACATCGGGTCTCTTGGAAGATCTACTGGAAGTGAATGATGCCCACAAGACAGCTGTGATCAACAATGAACTATGCAGGCTCCAGATGGACATAGTCGCCCTGCAGGAGACACGTCTGCCCACGGCTGGCAGCATACAGGTGAAGGACTTTGCCTTCTTCTAGCAGAGCAAACCTCCAGAAGTGGTAAGGGAACATGGCGTTGGCTTTGCCATCAAGAACAGGTTGTTAGGGTCCTTAGTACCGCCTGCGGAGGGGTCTGCAAGGATCACCAAACTTCAGCTTCATATAGCAGCAGGAATGGTGAGCCTCATCAACGCCTATACATCAACACTGACCTCTACCGAAGTGAAGGACGAGTTCTTTGATGACCTCGGCCTAGCTCTTGGAGACATACCTCGACAAGAGCCAGTCTTCCTCCTGGGATACTTTAATGCAAGAGTTGGTTCTGATCACAGCTCTTGACCTTCCTGCCTGGGCCAGTTTGGATTTGGGAAGATGAATGAGAATGGGCAGCACCTCCTGGAATTCTGCTGTTGTCATGATCTCTGCATCACCAATTCCTTCTTAGACACCAAGCCCCAGCATAAGGTTTCTTGGAGATAACCCAGGTCTAAGCATTGGCACCAACTCGACCTGGTGCTTATGGGGCGTAACAATCAGAGAAGCATCAAATTGACCCTCAGCTTCCAGAGCGCAGATTGTGACACCGATCACTCTCTCGTCGTTTGCAGAGTAAAGATCCAGCACCGGAAAATCCACAGAGCAAAGAAGGAAGGAAGATTATGCATTAGCATAAAGACCCGTGACCTTCACAAGGTGGAGGAATTCACTGCGGCGCTGGTAAATGCCCTTCCTGTACCACCCTGCGAAAGCACAAGTGAAAGGTGGTCACATCTCAGGGACACCATGTCCACCTTCGGTAAGTGGCAGAACAAGTCAGCAGAATGGTTCGAGGCCAGTGCAGAGGAACTGTTACCCCTCGTAGAGGAAAAGACGAGCTCTCTCATCCTACAAGAACCTGCCCTCAGAAAGGAACCTACAGGCCCTCCGTACTGCCCGCAATAGAGTTCAACCAACTTCGAGGCGCTGTGCTAATGATTACTGGCTCAGACTCTGTTCCAGCATCCAGACTGTGGCCACTGTCAGCAACATAAGAAGAATGTACGAAGGGATCAAACAGGTAACAGGCCCTACACAAAACAGGACGGCTCCTCTGAAGTCAGCCACTGGAGAGATCATTAAAGACCGTGATCAACAGATGAATCGGTGGGTGGAACATTACTTCGATCTCTACTCTAGAGAGAACTTGGTCAGTGTAGGAGCCTTGGATGCAATCGAGTGCCTGCCCATCATGGAAAAACTTGACCTTGAACCGATTGTGGAAGAAGTTGAGAAAGCACTGGATTCACTTTCATGAGGGAAGTTCCCTGGAGATGACGGGATTCTGCCTGAAGTTCTCAAGTGCGCTCGTGGAACACTTAAAACTGAGCTTCATGAACTTCTGTGCCAGTGCTGGAGGGAGGGCTCGGTGCCACAAGACATGAGAGATGCAAACATCATCACTCTATATAAAAATAAAGGTGGCAGAAGCGATGTCAACAACTATCGCGTCATCTCCCTTCTCAGCTTCGTCGACAAACTCTCTGCCAGGGTCGTCTTGGTCAGGCTTCAGATTCTTGCTGAAAGAGTGTACCCTGAGTCACAGTGTGGTTTCCGAGCAGAGAGGTCGACCACTGACATGGTGCTCTCCCCGAGACAGCTTCAAGAAAAGTGCAGGGAGCAGAGCAAAACTTTGTACATGGCATTCATTGACCGTACAAAGGCCTTCGACCTCGTGAGCAGAGACGGACTCTTCAAGATCTTAGCCAAAAGTGGCTGCCCACCCATCCTACTCAGCATGATACAATCGTTCCACAAGGACATGAAGGGAACAGTCGTGTACGACGGCTCAACTTCTAAACCATTCAACATCAACAGTGGTGTTAAACAGGGGTGCGTTCTTGCTCCAACCCTGTTCGGCATCATCTTCACGATCCTCGTTAAGCATGCCTTTGGAACAACCACAGAGAGCATCTCTCTCCATATAAGATTTGATGGAAAGCTCTATAATCAGACACCGAGCAAAGACGAAAGTACAGATGCGAATCCTCAGGGAGTTTCTCTTTGTCGAAAATGCAGCGATCACCACACACAGCAGAAGGCCTGCAGCAGCTACTCAACCATTTTGCCGCTGCCTGCTCCGTATTCGGCCTGACAGTCAACCTAAAGAAGACACAGCTGAGGGGACAAGACGTCAATGAGCTACTCTTTATAAACATCGCAGACTATGTGCTGGAGGCAGTTCACGAGTTTGTGTACCTGGACTCCACAATCTCAGACACCCTTTCCCTGGACACTGAGCTCAACAGGCGTATCGGGAAGGCCGCAACAACACTGGCCAGGCTCATAAAGTGTGTTTGGGAAAATGCCAAATTGACAGTGGACACCAGGTACAAGTCTACATGGCATGTGTGGTGAGTCCAATTCTCTACGACTCGAAATCCTGGACCCTGCGCTCTTGCCAGGAGAGAAGGCTCAATACCTTTCACATGCGTAACCTGAGACGCATCCTTGATATCATGTGGAAAGACCACGTCACCAACAACACAGTACTCGAGAGAACAGGAGTCCCTTCAACGTTCACTCTCCTGAAGCAGAGATGCATGCGATGGCTGGGACATATCACACGCATGGAAGATGGCCGCATACCAAAGGACCTCTTGTATGGAGAACTGGCATCAGGAAGGAGACCGACCGGAAGACCTCGGCTGCATTTCAAAGATGCCTGTAAACGCGACCTCAAGCAGATGAACATCGACATCAACACATGGGAGGCAGCAGCTGTGGACATATCTGCCTGGAGATGCAAAGTGCAGAAGAGACTCCAGCAGTTCGAGGATGAACTAAAGAGGGAGGCAGAGGATAATAGACTTCAGAGGTCTCGACCACTGTCAGACGCACCCGCTTCGGCGTTTATCTGCGCTCGCTGCAGTCGGGACTGTCATTCTCGGGTTGGCTTTCACAGCCACAGCAGGCGCTGCATCCAACTAAACTACAACAACTAGACACCCAGGGCACAACTCCATAACCCCACGGGATTGACAGATGCCTACTACTTCTACAGTAACACTACAGCAACTGAAGGTAAAGGAATTATCAAGGGAAAGCGCCAAGCCATTAATACTATATAGCACTGGGAAGGAGTCAGGATAACGATTTGGGATTGGACGGGGGAAGGAATGATGCTCAACCACTTGGACGGACGGGGATTGAACGCCGACATGTATGAAGCGAGACCGTCGCTCTACCGTCCAGCCCAAGTGTTTGGACCTAGTGTAACTGAGTGAATATATGTGTTCATTAGAGCACTGGAATATTCACGCTGTGGTCGCAAGCATCAAATTTACGATGTATTAACTGTGAGGACATTACTGTCTCCGCGAAGGGAACATTGAACACTTTTCTCTTCGCGAAGGGAACAGTGAACACTTTTCTCTTCGCGAAGGGAACAGTGAACACTTCTCTCTCCGCGAAGGGAACATTTTTCCTCAAAACGGAATAAAAACTGTAGATCATTCAGGAGGAGAAAGGAGGAGTGTTAATCCAGGGAGCTGCCAGTGTGCTCGTGTGTCATAATTAGGCTTTTTCATCCCGTGTCCTTCCCGTTAAGATCACTGTCACTCCCGCCCGGAGTGTGTGTGTGGCTTAGTGAGATCTGTCGGGCCCCGCAGGCCTGGCTCCAGCACCCTGGTCCTCATGGGACCTCTGGCACATGACGCGAGCCATGGCTTAGTGTGTCTGGGACCTCTGGTACATGACACAAGTCCTGCCTTAGTGTGCCTGGGACTTCTGGCACATGACACAAGCCCTGCCTTAGTGTGTCTGGGACCTCTGGCACATGACACAAGCCATGGCTTAGTGTGTCTGGGACCTCTGGCACATGACACAAGCCATGGCTTAGTGTGTCTGGGACCTCTGGCACATGACACAAGCCATGGCTTAGTGTGCCTGGGTCCTCTGGCACATGACGCAAGCCATGGCTTAGTGTGCCTGGGTCCTCTGGCACTTGGCACAAGCCATGGCTTAGTGTGTCTGGGACCTCTGGCACATGACACAAGCCATGGCTTAGTGTGCCTGGGTCCTCTGGCACATGACGCAAGCCATGGCTTAGTGTGTCTGGGACCTCTGGCACTTGGCACAAGCCATGGCTTAGTGTGCCTGGGACCTCTGGCACATGGCACAAGCCATGGCTTAGTGTGCCTGGGACCTCTGGCACATGACACAAGCCATGGCTTAGTGTGCCTGGGACCTCTGGCACATGGCACAAGCCATGGCTTAGTGTGCCTGGGACCTCTGGCACATGACACAAGCCATGGCTTAGTGTGTCTGGGACCTCTGGCACATGACACAAGCCATGGCTTAGTGTGTCTGGGACCTCTGGCACTTGGCACAAGCCATGGCTTAGTGTGCCTGGGACCTCTGGCACATGGCACAAGCCATGGCTTAGTGTGCCTGGGACTTCTGGCACATGACACAAGCCATGGCTTAGTGTGCCTGGGACCTCTGGCACATGGCACAAGCCATGGCTTAGTGTGCCTGGGACCTCTGGCACATGACACAAGCCATGGCTTAGTGTGTCTGGGACCTCTGGCACATGACGCAAGCCATGGCTTAGTGTGTCTGGGACCTCTGGCACATGACACAAGCCATGGCTTAGTGTCTACATATAAACAATCACAATTATTCACTGTGTCGGGGGACAGGCAGCCTGGTTATATATACAGTACATGTTAGGCTTATATCCCCTCTCCCCAGGGTCAAACTACTGACCCTCCCCAGGACACAACCCCTCAACAATCTGACTAACTGTTGGGTACCTATTTACTGCTGGGTGGACAGGAGCATTAGGTGATAGGAAACGCAATTCTGGCCTGAGGGTGTAGTAGGGGCCGGGGTGTAGAGTGACAGGGGTGAAGGTGTACAGAGACAAGCACCTACAGTGGTGGTCCAACACCTGCTAGAGTGACGGGGGTGAAGGTGTACAGAGACAAGCACCTACAGTGGTGGTCCAACACCTGCTAGAGTGACGGGGGTGAAGGTGTACAGAGACAAGCACCTACAGTGGGGGTCCAACACCTGCTAGAGTGACGGGGGTGAGGGTGTACAGAGACAAGCACCTACAGTGGTGGTCCAACACCTGCTAGAGTGACGGGGGTGAAGGTGTACAGAGACAAGCACCTACAGTGGTGGTCCAACACCTGCTAGAGTGACGGGGGTGAAGGTGTACAGAGACAAGCACCTACAGTGGTGGTCCAACACCTGCTAGAGTGACGGGGTTGAAGGTGTACAGAGACAAGCACCTACAGTGGTGGTCCAACACCTGCTAGAGTGACGGGGGTGAAGGTGTACAGAGACAAGCACCTACAGTGGTGGTCCAACACCTGCTAGAGTGACGGGGGTGAAGGTGTACAGAGACAAGCACCTACAGTGGTGGTCCAACACCTGCTAGAGTGACGGGGGTGAAGGTGTACAGAGACAAGCACCTACAGTGGTGGTCCACCACCTGCTAGAGTGACGGGGGTGAAGGTGTACAGAGACAAGCACCTACAGTGGTGGTCCAACACCTGCTAGAGTGACGGGGGTGAAGGTGTACAGAGACAAGCACCTACAGTGGTGGTCCAACACCTGCTAGAGTGACGGGGGTGAAGGTGTACAGAGACAAGCACCTACAGTGGGGGTCCAACACCTGCTAGAGTGACGGGGGTGAAGGTGTACAGAGACAAGCACCTACAGTGGGGGTCCAACACCTGCTAGAGTGACGGGGGTGAGGGTGTACAGAGACAAGCACCTACAGTGGGGGTCCAACACCAGCTTATCAATGGTCACTCTCTGACCCAACACCATTACTATTGTGAAGCTCCATTTTCTCTTCTGCAGTCTATGGTCTTCCTCCAACACTTGTGCCACTTGTGTACTGTGTGTGTGTGTGTGTGTGTGTGTGTGTGTGTGTGTTTATTCACCTAGTTGTACTCACCTAGTTGTGCTTGCGGGGGTTGAGCTTTGGCTCTTTGGTCCCGCCTCTCAACTGTCAATCAACTGGTGTACAGATTCCTGAGCCTACTGGGCTCTATCATGCTTGTTTGTGTACCACCCGTGTTAAACAGTTTATCTTTATGTACTTGTCAATTCCTCTAAGAATTTAATACGCAATAATCATATCTCCCGAAACTCTTCTGTTCACCAGTGACGTAAGATATAATTGCTGTAGCCATTCCTCGTAGCTCATATATCTCAGCTCCAGGACTAGTCTGCTGGTATACCTTGACCCTATGTCATTAACTAGATACTGAAGTTTCTGAAGGCTGCTTTTATTGTGGCTAACATAGCATGTAACTGATGAGATCTTTCTGATGTTCAGGTTTGAACATTTATGATGTTCAAGTTTGAACAAGCTGTCAGTGATGAAATGTTTCTGATGTTCAAGGAGTCAAGTTTGATGTGATATCAACCCCTCAGATCTGTTATCTCTTAATGCGCATATATGTGTACTCACCTAGTTGTGCTTGCGGGGGTTGAGCTCTGGCTCTGTGGTCCCGAGGAAGGCGCTGGGCGTGCGTGTATTTACTGTTATTTTTTTTACTTGTGGCTGCAGATTCGAGGTGTTAGCTCTTGTACCTCGACTTCTTAAATTTCAGCTCGTGTACCGTCTCTCATGAGCTTTTAATGCAAGGTGAACAGCATCATCAGGTGTAACGAAACTCTTCCAAACGTCTCGCCGTGTCTGGGAGAGAAACAGGAGTCCAGTAATATGTGTGTAGTCTACGATAGTCACTTTACCAAGCCATCCTCCACGATAGCCACTTTACCAAGCCATCCACCACGATAGCCACTTTACCAAGCCATCCTCCACGATAGCCACTTTACCAGGCCATCGACCACGATAGCCACTTTACCAAGCCATCCTCCACGATAGCCACTTTACCAAGCCATCCTCCACGATAGCCACTTTACCAAGCCATCCAACACGATAGCCACTTTACCAAGGCATCCACCACGATAGCCACTTTACCAAGCCATCCTCCACGATAGCCACTTTACCAAGCCATCCTCCACGATAGCCACTTTACCAAGCCATCCTCCACGATAGCCACTTTACCAAGCCATCCTCCACGATAGCCACTTTACCAAGCCATCCTCCACGATAGCCACTTTACCAAGCCATCCTCCACGATAGCCACTTTACCAAGCCATCCTCCACGATAGCCACTTTACCAAGGCATCCTCCACGATAGCCACTTTACCAAGCCATCCTCCACGATAGCCACTTTACCAAGGCATCCTCCACGATAGCCACTTTACCAAGCCATCCACCACGATAGCCACTTTACCAAGCCATCCTCCACGATAGCCACTTTACCAAGCCATCCTCCACGATAGCCACTTTACCAAGCCATCCTCCACGATAGCCACTTTACCAAGCCATCCTCCACGATAGCCACTTTACCAAGCCATCCTCCACGATAGCCACTTTACCAAGCCATCCTCCACGATAGCCACTTTACCAAGCCATCCTCCACGACAGCCACTTTACCAAATGCCGAAGGCGCCTTCTGCAGTTCTCATATCTAATTTATACCCATTGTTTCGTGTTCTGTCTTGTGTTTGTCACAAGTTTGTTCACCTCATCCAAAACTTTGTACCATATCACCTCACCCAATATGAGTAAAAGTTCGATGAATCTGTGTGTAAATTAAGTCTTTGAAAATGTAATAAGCATTACAAAATGCGTTCAGTCGTCAGACAATTAAAAAATTAATTTTGGAGAATTGATATTTTTATTATCACCGACAGTGAAGAAAAACATAAGAAATAGAGAAAATTCGTGTTACAATTATTAATCTTACCTTTTCGGTCATATTCAACAATATATGTTTACAAGAAAGACTTCTACCAAAATATACTAATATATATATATAATATGTCGTACCTAGTAGCCAGAACTCACTTTTTGGCCTACTATTCAAGGCCCGATTTGCCTAATAAGCCAAGTTTTCCTGAATTAATATATTTTTTCTAATTTTTTCCTTATGAAATGATAAAGCTACCCATTTCATTATGTATGAGGTCAATTTTTTTTTATTGGAGTTAAAATTAACGTAGATATATGACCGAACCTAACCAACCCTACCTAACCTAACCTAACCTAACCTATCTTTATAGGTTAGGTTTGGTTAGGTAGCCGAAAAAGTTAGGTTAGGTTAGGCAGGTTAGGTAGTCGAAAAACAATTAATTCATGAAAACTTGGCTAATTAGGCAAATCGGGCCTTGCATAGTAGGCTGAGAAGTGCGTTCTGGCTACTAGGTACGACATATATATATATATATATATATATATATATATATATATATATATATATATATATATATATATATATATAAAATGTATTTCGAAAGTAGACTTGACATTTCTAAAAGGAAAATGCGTTTCCATTGAAAAATAATTAATACAATATATTTCTGAAAATAGTTTGGAGGTCTTTCTAACATTTATTCCAGTTGAAACGATTCAATTTATTTTTTAACTTGCATGCAAAAAGTGGCAAAACAACTTTCAACAGTTACACACCGTGACTCAGTATTTCAGAGGACGAATTTGTGTTGGTGTGTACAACATGTTGCAAGCAACACGGCACTGACAGCGGGTTGCTGCTGTCTGCTGGTTGTTAAGAATACTGGAGACGTTCACTGGTATTTGAAGTAGTTAAATACGATTGGAGGTAAATGTTGTTAATAGTTCTTGTGGTGTGTTGGTGGTTATTACAGGGGGCTGGTGGTTATTACAGGGGGGCTGGTGGTTATTACAGGGGGGCTGGTGGTTATTACAGGGGGCTGGTGGTTATTACAGGGGGGCTGGTGGTTATTACAGGGGACTGGTGGTTATTACAGGGGGCTGGTGGTTATTACAGGGGGCTGGTGGTTATTACAGGGGACTGGTGGTTATTACAGGGGACTGGTGGTTATTACAGGGGGGCTGGTGGTTATTACAGGGGGCTGGTGGTTATTACAGGGGGGCTGGTGGTTATTACAGGGAGGCTGGTGGTTATTACAGGGGGCTGGTGGTTATTACAGGGGGCTGGTGGTTATTACAGGAGGGCTTGTGGTTATTACAGGGGACTGGTGGTTATTACAGGGGACTGGTGGTTATTACAGGGGACTGGTGGTTATTACAGGGGGGCTGGTGGTTATTACAGGGGACTGGTGGTTATTACAGGGGGCTGGTGGTTATTACAGGGGGCTGGTGGTTATTACAGGGGACTGGTAGTTATTACAGGGGGGCTGGTGGTTATTACAGGAGGGCTGGTGGTTATTACAGGGGACTGGTGGTTATTACAGGGGACTGGTGGTTATTACAGGGGACTGGTGGTTATTACTGGGGGGCTGGTGGTTATTACAGGGGGCTGGTGGTTATTACAGGGGGGCTGGTGGTTATTACAGGGGGGATGGTGGTTATTACAGGGGGCTGGTGGTTATTACAGGGGGCTGGTGGTTATTACAGGGGGCTGGTGGTTATTACAGGGGGCTGGTGGTTATTACAGGGGGCTGGTGGTTATTACAGGGGGCTGGTGGTTATAACAGGAGGCTGGTGGTTATTACAGGGTGGCTGGTGGTTATTACAGGGAGCTGGTGGTTATTACAGGGGGCTGGTGGTTATTACAGGGGGCTGGTGGTTATTACAGGGGGGCTGGTGGTTATTACAGGGGGGATGGTGGTTATTACAGGGGGCTGGTGGTTATTACAGGGGGCTGGTGGTTATTACAGGGGGCTGGTGGTTATTACAGGGGGCTGGTGGTTATTACAGGGGGCTGGTGGTTATTACAGGGGGCTGGTGGTTATTACAGGGGGCCGGTGGTTATTACAGGGGGCTGGTGGTTATTACAGGGGGCTGGTGGTTATTACAGGGGGCTGGTGGTTATAACAGGAGGCTGGTGGTTATTACAGGGTGGCTGGTGGTTATTACAGGGAGCTGGTGGTTATTACAGGGGGCTGGTGGTTATTACAGGGGGCTGGTGGTTATTACAGGGGGGCTGGTGGTTATTACAGGGGGGATGGTGGTTATTACAGGGGGCTGGTGGTTATTACAGGGAGCTGGTGGTTATAACAGGGGGCTGGTGGTAATTACAGGGGGCTGGTGGTAATTACAGGGGGGCTGGTGGTTATTACTGGGGGGCTGGTGTGTATTACAGGGGGCTGGTGGTTATTACAGGGGGCTGGTGGTTATTACAGGGGGCTGGTGGTTATTACAGGGGGCTGGTGGTTATTACAGGAGGCTGGTGGTTATTACAGGAGGCTGGTGGTTATTACAGGGTGGCTGGTGGTTATTACAGGGAGCTGGTGGTTATTACAGGGGGCTGGTGGTTATTACAGGGGGCTGGTGGTTATTACAGGGGGCTGGTGGTTATTACAGGGGGCTGGCGGTTATTACAGGGGGCTGGTGGTTATTACAGGGGGCCGGTGGTTATTACAGGGGGCTGGTGGTTATTACAGGGGGCTGGTGGTTATTACAGGGAGCTGGTGGTTATTACAGGGAGCTGGTGGTTATTACAGGGGGCTGGAGGTTATTACAGGGGGGCTGGTGGTTATTACGGGGGGCTGGTGGTTATTACGGGGGGCTGGTGGTTATTACGGGGGGCTGGTGGTTATTACAGGGGGCTGGTGGTTATTACAGGGGGCTGGTGGTTATTACTGGGGAGCTGGTGGTTATTACTGGGGGGCTGGTGGTTATTACAGGGGGCTGGTGGTTATTACAGGGGGCTGGTGGTTATTACAGGGGGCTGGTGGTTATTACTGGGGGGCTGGTGGTTATTACTGGGGGCTGGTGGTTATTACAGGGGGCTGGTGGTTATTACAGGGGCCTGGTGGTTATTACAGGGGGCTGGTGGTTATTACAGGGGGCTGGTGGTTATTACAGGGGGCTGGTGGTTATAACAGGAGGCTGGTGGTTATTACAGGGTGGCTGGTGGTTATTACAGGGAGCTGGTGGTTATTACAGGGGGCTGGTGGTTATTACAGGGGGCTGGTGGTTATTACAGGGGGCTGGTGGTTATTACAGGGGGCTGGTGGTTATTACAGGGGGCCGGTGGTTATTACAGGGGGCCGGTGGTTATTACAGGGGGCTGGTGGTTATTACAGGGAGCTGGTGGTTATTACAGGGGGCTGGTGGTTATTACAGGGGGCTGGTGGTTATTACAGGGAGCTGGTGGTTATAACAGGGGGCTGGTGGTAATTACAGGGGGCTGGTGGTAATTACAGGGGGGCTGGTGGTTATTACTGGGGGGCTGGTGTGTATTACAGGGGGCTGGTGGTTATTACAGGGGGCTGGTGGTTATTACAGGGGGCTGGTGGTTATTACAGGGGGCTGGTGGTTATTACAGGAGGCTGGTGGTTATTACAGGAGGCTGGTGGTTATTACAGGGTGGCTGGTGGTTATTACAGGGAGCTGGTGGTTATTACAGGGGGCTGGTGGTTATTACAGGGGGCTGGTGGTTATTACAGGGGGCTGGTGGTTATTACAGGGGGCTGGCGGTTATTACAGGGGGCTGGTGGTTATTACAGGGGGCCGGTGGTTATTACAGGGGGCTGGTGGTTATTACAGGGGGCTGGTGGTTATTACAGGGAGCTGGTGGTTATTACAGGGAGCTGGTGGTTATTACAGGGGGCTGGAGGTTATTACAGGGGGGCTGGTGGTTATTACGGGGGGCTGGTGGTTATTACGGGGGGCTGGTGGTTATTACAGGGGGCTGGTGGTTATTACAGGGGGCTGGTGGTTATTACAGGGGGCTGGTGGTTATTACTGGGGAGCTGGTGGTTATTACTGGGGGGCTGGTGGTTATTACAGGGGGCTGGTGGTTATTACAGGGGGCTGGTGGTTATTACAGGGGGCTGGTGGTTATTACTGGGGGGCTGGTGGTTATTACAGGGGGCTGGTGGTTATTACAGGGGGCTGGCGGTTATTACAGGGGGCTGGTGGTTATTACAGGGGGCCGGTGGTTATTACAGGGGGCTGGTGGTTATTACAGGGGGCTGGTGGTTATTACAGGGAGCTGGTGGTTATTACAGGGAGCTGGTGGTTATTACAGGGGGCTGGAGGTTATTACAGGGGGGCTGGTGGTTATTACGGGGGGCTGGTGGTTATTACAGGGGGCTGGTGGTTATTACAGGGGGCTGGTGGTTATTACAGGGGGCTGGTGGTTATTACAGGGGGCTGGTGGTTATTACTGGGGAGCTGGTGGTTATTACTGGGGGGCTGGTGGTTATTACAGGGGGCTGGTGGTTATTACAGGGGGCTGGTGGTTATTACAGGGGGCTGGTGGTTATTACTGGGGGGCTGGTGGTTATTACTGGGGGCTGGTGGTTATTACAGGGGGCTGGTGGTTATTACAGGGGCCTGGTGGTTATTACAGGGGGCTGGTGGTTATTACAGGGGGCTGGTGGTTATTACAGGGGGCTGGTGGTTATTACAGGGGGGCTGGTGGTTATTACAGGGGGCTGGTGGTTATTACAGGGGGCTGGTGGTTATGACAGGGGGCTGGTGGTTATTACAGGGGGCTGGTGGTTATTACAGGGGACTGGTGGTTATTACAGGGGGGCTGGTGCTTATTACAGGGGGGCTGGTGCTTATTACAGGGGGGCTGGTGGTTATTACAGGGGGCTGGTGGTTATTACAGGGGGCTGGTGGTTATTACAGGGGGCTGGTGGTTATTACAGGGGGGCTGGTGGTTATTACAGGGGGGCTGGTGCTTATTACAGGGGGGCTGGTGGTTATTACAGGGGGGCTGGTGGTTATTACAGGGGGGCTGGGTTAAGACACGTCACATGTTCACGTCCCACAAGACTACCACAGCCCAAGAAATATTCATAGACTTTATAAATGGGTTTTATGGATATTTCAAACTCGAGCAGCTTTTAGTCGCACTATTTTTCCAAGTTATGATGAATCTGGATTTTCTATTAGAGTTATTACTCAGTTCGTTGGCTGTTTTCATTGTGGTAATTATTGTTTGTTTGTCAGGGGTCAATTACAGAACAGTATTGGTGGTGGTGCAGTGTGTAACAGTGTGAGAAAGTGCTCCTCGATCACCTCCCAGAGTTGTCCTGCCTCCATGTTAGGTGTTTGGAATGCCTAATCTATTCCTGTAAGGTTAAAGTTGCTAACGATGCATTACTGTATCTTAATGTATTATCTCTTGCAAAGTTGGTGTACTGTCCGAGTCATTTGAACTGAGGTCTTGGTATTATTGTACGAGTTTCTGTTGTCCGTCATTTCTCTCTCACCTTACTGATTCTCTACGAGTTTCTGATTTGATGTCTTCTCTAACAAGACGCCCGAGATCATATTCCATATAGACAGGAGCTCCACTTCCTTTTCTGTCTGTTCTGTCAACATGGAAGACCTTACTTCCCATACTAGTAGGTATGGGAACTTGCTACTTCCAACTAGTAGGTCTTGGGTCAAGGGTCATCCATGCTTCAGTGAGTGCTATTGTGTCTATTTTCTTGCACACCAGTTTTACGAGGTCACACACATCCTATAAATCACTCCTTAATAAGTATAACGAATATGCAGATATATTTTCTGTACTGTAAAATTAAGTAAATTCATATTAATGCACAATTGTTATTATTTGTTACAACATATATTTTCCCCTCTCTCTCTCTCTCTCTCTCTCTCTCTCTCTCTCTCTCTCTCTCTCTCTCTCTCTCTCTCTCTCTCTCTCTCTCTCTCTATCTCTCTATCTCTCTCTCTCTCTCTCTCTCTCTCTCTCTCTCTCTCTCTCTATATATATATATATATATATTTATATTCATAATATTCCCTATATTATTGAGCTATACAACTATAGGCATGTTTCAAGTGTTGGAGGTGAGTGTACAAGAGTGTGTAAACTCCAGCACCAGATGAGGTAAACCCCATCCTCCCCGTACCTGGTGTTGGAGTCCCAGTTGTCCCTAAATGGTGTTGACTTATGGACGTTACTATTCCTTGGTTTAGAGACCAATGGCTGTGGTGATGCTCTCACCACCACCGCCTCTCACCCTCGGCACCACCACCACCACCGCCTCTCACCCTCGACACCACCACCACCACCGCCTCTCACCCTCGGCACCACCACCACCACCGCCTCTCACCCTCGACACCACCACCACCACCGCCTCTCACCCTCGGCAACACCACCACCGCCTCTCGCCCTCGGCACCACCACCACCGCCTCTCGCCCTCGGCACCACCACCACCGCCTCTCACCCTCGGCAACACCACCACCACCGCCTCTCACCCTCGGCAACACCACCACCACCGCCTCTCACCCTCGGCACCACCACCACCGCCACCGCCTCTCACCCTCGGCAACACCACCACCACCGCCTCTCACCCTCGGCACCACCACCACCACCGCCTCTCACCCTCGGCACCACCACCACCACCGCCTCTCACCCTCGGCAACACCACCACCACCGCCTCTCACCCTCGGCAACACCACCACCACCGCCTCTCACCCTCGGCAACACCACCACCACCGCCTCTCACCCTCGGCAACACCACCACCACCGCCTCTCACCCCTCGCACCGCCTCTCACCCTCGGCAACACACACCACCACCGCCTCTCACCCTCGGCAACGCCTCTCACCCTCGGCAACACCACCACCACCGCCTCTCACCCTCGGCAACACCACCACACCGCCTCTCACCCTCGGCAACACC